>NC_134485.1:234388521-234391021 GCF_040206685.1 Ascaphus truei | reverse complement strand
ATACTGAAAGAGGCCGTCTGGGGTTGAGAAGGCTGTCTTTTCTTTTGCCCTTTCTGTGAGGGGAACCTGCCAGTACCCTTTTGTTAGGTCTAGGGTTGTGAGATATCGGGCTTTGCCCAGTCTCTCTACAAGTTCATCTACCCTGGGCATAGGATAAGTATCAAATTTTGACACCGCGTTTAGTTTCCGGTAGTCATTACAAAACCTTGTTGTACCATCTGGCTTTGGGACTAAGACTATAGGGCTGTTCCACCCACTTTGGGATTCCTCAATTACACCTAGTTTTAGCATTTTTTTAACCTCTAAACTTATAGCCTTTCTTTTGGCCTCTGGGATTCGGTACGGTTTAAGGTTAACTCGGACCCCCGGTTCAGAGACTAGGTCATGTTCAATTACGCTAGTTCTACCTGGCCGTATAGAGAAGATTTCTTTGTTTCTTTTCACTAAATTCTGAACCTCTCGTTTCTGATGAACAGACAGGGTTTCAGCTATGCTAACCTCTGGGTCAGTTTCTTGATTCTCTGACGGAGCTGGGGGTACTAGGGTTAACAAGACTTCTCTATCTTTCCAGGGCTTGAGTAGGTTTATATGGTAAATTTGCTCAGGTTTCCTCCTACCTGGCTGTCTTACCTTATAATTTACTTCTCCCACTCTTTCCAAGACCTCATATGGCCCATGCCATTTAGCAAGGAATTTACTCTCCACGGTGGGAACCAGAACTAGTACCCTATCACCTGGAGAAAAAATTCTGACCCTAGCACCCTTATTATATGTATTCCTCTGTGCTTCTTGAGCTTTCTCCATGTGTTCCCTCACTATGGGTAGGACTGCAGCAATGCGGTCCTGCATCTGGGCAACATGCTCTATTACACTTCTGTAAGGGGTAACCTCGTGTTCCCAAGTCTCTTTGGCTATATCCAGTAAGCCCCTTGGGTGTCGGCCATACAATAGTTCAAACGGGGAGAAGCCAGTGGATGATTGGGGAACTTCCCTAATGGCAAATAACAGGTACGGTAACAAACAATCCCAGTTTTTCCCATCTTTATCAACCGCCCGCCGTAACATGCTCTTTAAGGTTTTATTGAACCTTTCCACTAAACCATCTGTTTGTGGATGATAGACTGAGGTTCTGAGATGCTTGATTTTTAGGAGTTTACATAGCTCTTTCGTTACTTGGGACATAAATGGTGTTCCCTGGTCAGATAGAATCTCTTTAGGAATCCCGACCCGGGAAAACAGAACTACTAACTCTTTTGCTATGTTTTTAGCTGAGGTGCTACGTAGGGGAACTGCCTCCGGATATCGGGTGGCATAATCTAATATTACCAATATATGCTGATGTCCCCTAGCAGACTTTATTAGGGGTCCTACTAGATCCATAGCAATCCGGTCAAATGGTACCTCTATTATGGGAAGGGGTACCAATGGGCTGCGGTACGCCTTGAACGGGGCGGTGATCTGACATTCTGGGCATGAGGAACAATAATTCGTAATTTCTGCCAGAACCCCAGGCCAATAGAAGCTTCGGAGAACCTTTTCTTTTGTCTTTTCCACCCCTAGGTGTCCCCCCAATGGATGACTATGTGCGAGGTGTAATACTACGTTACGGAATGTCCGTGGTACCAACAATTGTTTAGTTGTAACTGATTTCCTTTTATCAACCCGATATACTAGGTCGTTCTCTACCTCGAAGTAGGGGTAAGCAAGTGACCTATCTGGTTGGCCAGGAGTACTATTCTGGTCCCGTATATTTCCCCTTGCTACCGCTAATGTGGGGTCCTCCCACTGGGCCTTCTTAAAACTCCCAGGACTGACCTCTATGTCAGCGAGGGTCTTATCCGGTTCTGGGGTGGTAAGTGTCTGCTCAACATCTTGATTTGGGGTATTCCCTACCAAAGTAGTGATGGGGAAGGGAATTTTACAGCACTCCTCCTTTTCCCCCTTCTTATTTGGGCCCTCGTCAACCTCCATTTCTGAAAAAGGGAAAGGATTTGTTTCTTCTAATACTTCATTATGGTCCGCTATTGAACTCTGGGCGCTATTCTGAGCGGGGGACCACATTTTTAGAAAATGGGGAAAGTCGGTCCCTATTAACACATCATGTGCCAGTTTGGGTACAATACCCACCTTGAAATCTAAAGAACCAAACTATGTTTCAAAAAAAACATCAACAGTGGAATATTCATGATTATCCCCATGTATACAACAAATTGCCACTCTTTGTGAACTGTTTCCCTGTTTCTTCTTAATGGGCAAGAGGTATTCGGACACTAGTGTGACCATGCTCCCAGAGTCAAGAAGTGCCCGAACCCTCTTACCATTAACCTTTACAAATGCCCACAGATGGTTATTCAAGGGGTCCTCTGGGCTAGGGCCCATACATTGGGACAACAGCGAATAAGGTTCCACGCTGTTGCATTGCATGGGCTCATCATTTAGTGGGCAGATTTTTGCTGTGTGGCCCCTCTCATGACAATTTACACATTTAGGTACATAGTCT